>NW_026610803.1:0-5000 GCF_029499605.1 Hyla sarda
ACACACACATACTGTACATGCATCAATCATACACACACATACTGTACACGCATCATACACACACACTGTACACATTACACATACTGTACACGCATCATACACACACACTGTACACATTACACACACTGTACACGCATCATAAACACACACTGTACACATTACATACTGTACACGCATCATACACACACACTGTACACATTACATACTGTACACGCATCATACACACACACACTGTACACATTACATACTGTACACGCATCATACACACACACTGTACACATTACATACTGTACACGCATCATACACACACACTGTACACATTACATACTGTACACGCATCATACACACACACTGGACACATTACACACTGTACACGCATCATACACACACACACTGTACACATTACACACTGTACACGCATCATACACACACGCACACTGTACACATTACACACTGTACACGCATCATACACACACGCACACTGTACACTGTACACATTACACACTGTACACGCATCATACACACACACACACTGTACACTGTACACATTACACACTGTACACGCATCATACACACACACACACTGTACACTGTACACATTACACACTGTACACGCATCATACACACACACACACTGTACACTGTACACATTACACACTGTACACGCATTATACACACACACACACACTGTACACTGTACACATTACACACTGTACACGCATCATACACACACACACACTGTACACTGTACACATTACACACTGTACACGCATCATACACACACACACACTGTACACTGTACACATTACACACTGTACACGCATCATACACACACACACACACACACTGTACACTGTACACATTACACACTGTACACGCATCATACACACACACACACACTGTACACTGTACACATTACACACTGTACACGCATCATACACATACACACACACACACAGTACACTGTACACATTACACACTGTACACGCATCATACACACACACTGTACACATTACACACTGTACACGCATCATACACACACACACTGTACACATTACACACTGTACACGCATCATACACACACACACTGTACACATTACACACTGTACACGCATCATACACACACACACTGTACACATTACACACTGTACACGCATCATACACACACACACTGTACACATTACACACTGTACACGCATCATACACACACACACTGTACACATTACACACTGTACACGCATCATACACACACACACTGTACACATTACACACTGTACACGCATCATACACACACACACACTGTACACTGTACACATTACACACTGTACACGCATCATACACACACGCACACTGTACACTGTACACATTACACACTGTACACGCATCATACACACACGCACACTGTACACTGTACACATTACACACTGTACACGCATCATACACACACGCACACTGTACACTGTACACATTACACACTGTACACGCATCATACACACACGCACACTGTACACATTACACACTGTACACGCATCATACACACACGCACACTGTACACTGTACACATTACACACTGTACACGCATCATACACACACACACTGTACACTGTACACATTACACACTGTACACGCATCATACACACACACACACTGTACACTGTACACATTACACACTGTACACGCATCATACACACACACACACACACACACTGTACACTGTACACATTACACACTGTACACGCATTATACACACACACACACACTGTACACTGTACACATTACACACTGTACACGCATCATACACACACACACACTGTACACTGTACACATTACACACTGTACACGCATCATACACACACACACACACACTGTACACTGTACACATTACACACTGTACACGCATCATACACACACACACACACTGTACACTGTACACATTACACACTGTACACGCATCATACACATACACACACACACACAGTACACTGTACACATTACACACTGTACACGCATCATACACACACACACACACCGTACACTGTACACATTACACACTGTACACGCATCATACACACACACACACACTGTACACTGTACACATTACACACTGTACACGCATCATACACACACACACACTGTACACTGTACACATTACACACTGTACACGCATCATACACACACACACACACACTGTACACTGTACACATTACACACTGTACACGCATCATACACACACACACACACACACACACACTGTACACATTACACACTGTACACGCATCACACACACACACACACACTACACATTACACACTGTACACGCATCACACACACACACACACACTGTACACATTACACACTGTACACGCATCATAGACACACACACACACACACTGTACACATTACACACTGTACACGCATCATAGACACACAGAATAGATCAGTGTTTCCCAACCAGGATGCCGACAGAGGTAGAAAAACTACAACTACCAGCATGCCCAGACAGCCTTTGGCTGGCTGGGCATGCTGGGAGTTGTAGTTTTGCAACAACTGGAGGCACCCACGTTGGGAAACACTGATATAGATACACACATGCACTTTACATATACTCATCCACAGTAGTAACACACACACACACACAGGCACAGTACATAGACATACACATATGTACACACACACATATATATATATATATGCAGGGACACCTACTATACTCAGGCCTCATGTTGTACAGCCTCTGCGGTCTCCTTTCCTCACAGCTCTCTCCTCACCCCTCCTCCTGCTCAGACGGCTGAAGGCTGAGAGAAGAGTCCGGGCTGAGGGAAGATACCAAGTGCAGCGGGGGTGGGGGGAGCGTGATTGTGGTGAAGTGAGAAGAACTCCAAAGCTGCAAATTTGTTTATTTAAAAAAAAATGGCAGACATTCGGGGGCTCTCTTGTTTGACTGGGGCCCGGAGCACAAACTCCAAGAGCAGGATTGTTAATCACTACAGGACGGGCAAGCACTGGCTGTGCTCGGGGGCCCCCAGCCAGCTCGGGGCCCCAAGCAATTGCTTGATTTGCCTGTCCTGTAGCGACGGGCCTGTGTCTATATATCATTCATGCTGCACATTTAAAGGGCTACTCAGGACAAAAAAAATTCAAATTAACTGGTGCCAGAAAGTTATTAACAGGTCTGTAAATTACTTTTATTTACATATCTTAAGCCGACCAGTACTTATCAGCTGCTGTATTCTCCGGAGGAAGTTGTGTAGTTCTTTCCAGTCTGACCACAATGCTCTCTGCTGCCACTTCCAGTCCATGTCAAGAACTGTCCAGAGTAGGAGCAAATACCCAAAGCAAACCTCTCCTGCTCTGGACAGTTCCTGATAAAGACAGAAGTGGCAGCAGAGAGCACTTTTGTTAGACTAGAGACTATACAACCTCCTGTGGAGCATACAGCAGCTTAAGTACTGGAAGGATTACTAGTTTTAATAGAACTAATTTACATATCTGTTTTAACTTTATCCCCAGTTGATTTGAAAAACTTTTTTTTGTTTCCTTCAGACTACCTCTTTAACAAACTGCGTTTTTTTATTTAACTTTAATTTTTTTTATTTCCTTTTAACCTCTTAAGGACAGTCAATTTTCATTTTTGCATTTTCGTTTTTTCCCCTCTTGAAATCCAGAACTCTTTTTATTTTTCCACCTACAGATGGTAGGTAGGAGAGCTTGTTTTTTGCATGACTAATTGTAATTTGTAATATCTTTCCTTTTACCATAAAATGTACCTGAAAATTTTAAAAATAATTTGAGCGGAAATTTATAAGAACTGCAATTTTGCAGTTGGAGGGTTTGGTTTCTACGCATTGCACGTTATGGTATAGATTATAAATTATCTTTATTCTGTGGGTAAATGGGATTAAAACAATACCAAATTTATATTGTTTTCTTTTTTTATTTAAATACTGTACTAATTTCAAACACAATTTCAATGCACACTTTTTTGACAATTGGTGTGTGTAAAATTGTCCTTTTCTGACCCCAATAATTTCTTTATTTTTCAGTTTACAGAAATGTATGAGGGCTCATTTTTTAGTTTGATGGGACTTTTTGATCACTTTTTTCTGATATATATATATATATATATATATATATATATCTCTATGATGTGATTAAAAATCTGTATTTTTAGTGTTTGGTAATTTTTTTACATTTTATTGTTCAGGATCATAAACATTGTATTTTAATAATTTGGACAATTCCGCATGCGAAGATACCAAATAGTTTTTTCTTTTTGTAAAATAGGAAAATAAAGGTGATTTAAATTTTTTTTTTTATTATTAGAGGAGGGAGTTTTATATAATTTTAAGTCCCCATAGGGGACTTTTATATGCAATAATTAGATTGCATTTACTGCAATATTATGCTACCTCTGGCAAGCACATGGAGGGCTGTGCGGCTTCCAAAGAAATGACACCCCACACCATTACTGAACCACCGCCAAACCAGTCATGCTAGAAGATGTTGCACGCAGCACAACGTTCTCCACCGTGTCTCCAGACTCTGTCATGTCTGTCACGTGCTCAGTGTGAACCTGCTTTCATCTGTGAAGAGCACAGGGCGCCAATGGCAAATTTGCCAATCATCCTGTACGGTGTTGGGCTGTAAGCACAACCCCCACCTGTGGATGTCGGGCCCTCATACCACCCTCATGGAGTCTGTTTCTGACCGTTTGAGTGGACACATGCACATTTGTGGCCTACTGGAGGTCATTTTGCAGGGCTCTGGCAGTGCTCCTCCTGCTCCTCCTTGCACAACGGCAGAGGTAGCGGTCCTGCTGCTGGGTTGTTGCCCTCTTACTGCCTCCTCCATATCTCCTGATGTACTGGCCTGTCTCCTGGTAACGCCTCCATGCACTGGATAATACACTGACAGGCACAGCAAACCTTCTTGCCACAGCTCGCATTGATGTGCCATCCTGGATGAGCTGCACTACCTGAGCCACTTTTGTGGGTTGCAGA